>NW_019640813.1:0-528 GCF_000599845.2 Trichogramma pretiosum
AATATCGATACAATATCGATATTTTTATTGTGTATCGTGAAACACTAAATGGAATAAGGATTCAAAAAAAAAGATGAGCTATTTACAGTCACTTTCAATACAAAAATATCACTTTGATCTGTACCCACCAGATGGCGAGTACCTTTGCGTGCAAATCTGCAAGTGGCTAGGTGAATATAATTGCATAAGTAAGTAAACAAGTATATGAGCAGTTTTTTCATATATGTACAACTTTTGTGCGGGGGGTTCTCGGATCTGCCCCAAAATTTAGTATGTTATTTGGGTATGTGAAAATAGCCTTCGGGTAAATTTTTAGCCCTCTAGGGGCCTTAGGGCCCAAATTTGGGCCCCTCGAAGGTCCAAAAATAGCCGTTTTTACCTATTTTTGCGTATTATTCAAATATTTGTAACTCGGGCACCGGTGCATATTTTTTAACTCTGAGGGTCGCATTTTTTAGGTCAAGACATGTACTTTTCGTAAAAAAATTATGTAGAGCTCGATAGACCAACCCCCGGTTATGGGGGGGC